>NC_041357.1:13139690-13184690 GCF_900634415.1 Cottoperca gobio
CTTTGGGTCTGTCTTGGTGCAAGTGTGTACATATTAGGTGTGTTCACAAAGTGACTTTTAGTTTAGATGGTTAGAATAGATTTTAAAAAGTGAGTAGTCATGGAGTGATGCCAGTGTCAAATTACTGCTTTGCTTAGTAAACACACCAGCTCGACACTGGCCACGGAGGAAGTGCAGTTGAGGATTTAAATATCTAAGTAAACTCAGGGCCAAATTTTCTCCAACAAAAAGCTTGTTGGCTCGCATTGCTGACACTCCCTCACAATTGACCATTGTCTTTTACATTCAGAGCTGAATTTATCTCTATTGATTCAATTCATTTGAATAATTAGACTTTTATTCTGCTCTATATTGCAGTATGTTTTTTTTCTTCCATTTTCATTGGCAGGTTGTCAGGCTTAATTTATAAACACACCCTTATGAACACACCCAAAACAGGAAATGCAGCATGACACGCATTGCACTGCAATGAGTGAATAACATCACCTGAGGGGCAATGACTCTTAAGAATTACGGTCCGTAGAAACATGTTTGCCACGTATGAAATAATCATTTTCAAGTCCTTTTTATAATTTGTGAGCCTCTAGCTACTTTTGAAAATGTGGCAATGCAGTAAATGTCATAACATCTTTAGATGATATGCCTCCAAAAAAAATGATGTCTTTAATGTTGGATAGGGGAAATGATCTCTATGTCTAATGGATTTTGCATGTGTGTATATTGAGCTTTATTTATCAATCATGTCAAGTTCTATCTGTCAGTATAAATGTAATACATAATTTATGTATAGTCATTTTCCTTCTTAAAACTGCTGATGTTCATGTGCAAGCACACATTGTTGTCCTTAAACAAGTCTTCCAAGTTTTTCTTTTGAATTATTTGGAAAGGTGTTTATTAAATTCATATGGTCTACCTCTGAACTCTCACATGTGTAAATGATGGAACATGTTTTCAGATTGTTGAAATTCCACGATTAAGTGTGTCCCTCGGTAAATGATAAAGCTAAAGAATTGTGTAATTTCTTTGTTTGCTGGTGGGGATATGCTGATTATGGCACTAGATATATTTTTCTATATTAAATCATTATTACTACTGTTTTACAGATTCCAGGAGTCTTACATTGTTCTGTAGAAATCAACATTACTTGCTGTATTAAATCACATTGATGCTTATTAGAATGCAATAAATCCCTCAAAATGAGGCCAACTTTATGAGAATATGTGCTTGTAAGAATGGTGTTTCTGCATGTGTGTGTGTGTGTGTGTGTGTGTGTGTGTGTGTGTGTGTGTGTGTGTGTGTGTGTGTGTGTGTGTGTGTGTGTGTGTGTGTGTGTGCGCGTATGTGCATGTGTGTGACTCTAGGCAGGTCTATGTGTGGGTAAGTAGTGTCTCACTTTAAGAGTTATGGTCTTGTTCCCTATGACTGGGAGACAAGTGAAACTGTAATTACTTCTGCACAGGTGGGAGCCGATCCGCACACACCTTGAGCTTAAGATGAATAATCATCATATCACATAAGTAGAGGGGCCTGACCGAGCAAGCAGAGATATGCAGCTGTATTATCCTTCCATTGTGTCTTCAGAAGTACACCCACAGTAAAGCCTGTAATGAAATTGCAAGACTTTTGTGAGACTGGACATATTTCAGGACTTTGGGCTTGTGTGATTATAAACAGCTGATTGTCATCTCTTAAAGTAATTTCCACTTGTGACCCTTCAGCACAGAGTGTGTCTAAAGTGTGGACATGAGTTAAGCAGTTCAACCAACGAGTGCTTTTTCTTCATGGATTGTTTCATTTAAAGGATTTTTAGAGGCCTGAAGAGGTGAAAGTATCCAATATGTTACAAGAGAAATTCAAAATCAGAAAAAGACATGGATTCATTTCATGTAGTAGAAGTATCTGGTGAATTCTGAACTTTCTTTTCTTGGGATCCCTTGAGAGGTCTTGAGCAGTGGTTCCCATCCTGCGGGTCAGGACCTCTCAAGGGATCTGCTCTGTCACACTCCTACGTTATACATACTATTATTTATTTACCCAGAACTGCTATAGTTTAGATTTTTAATATGAACTCCTGTGCCAAGTGACCTTGCCTTTTAGTTCATGTAGGTCGGAGGCCCCTATGGTCAGAGGCTCAGAGGCACTGGCATCATTGGCATGCTTGGTAATCCATTCTTGCTCTGCTGGGCCTTCAATGTTGTTTTTTTAAATAATAATTTTCATTTTAACACCCTGTCAAGTCTCAAACTGTATACATGGTACTGAAGGACTGAAGAATTTATCACAGCACCAAAAACATCTGTATGTGTGAGTGGGGTTGAGGTATGTAAGGGGAGTAGTTTTAAAGGTGTAGAGGCTAAAGCAGAACAGGGAATGCGTCGAAGGCAGAAGTTATAAGTTAAAGCACTATGGATGCCACTTGTAAGTAGTAGTAATCTTTTAATTAGCCTAATTAATTACTCCAAAAAGTAGGCCTACTAGTAGGCTACACAAAAAATGACTTTGTTAAGTAACAAGAGTAAAACTTCCACGCCTGAAATCAAGATAAACCTGTGCGGACAGAGACTTTGTGACGCAGATGAAATCTCTGAAAACTCTAGTGAACCGTTACATTGAGATGTAACATACATACATTCCTAGTCTATATTTATATATATGTATATTTATATTTTTATAGTTCAGGGGTCGGCAACCTTTACTATCAACTTTACAGTTGTATATACTATATATAGTTATACTATATTTGTTGCATTTATGAAATTACAGAAATACAAAGGAAACTGTTGAGATTGTATTGTTGTTTTTAATTGTTATTAGGACAACACCAAACTCTTTTAGCGGTATCAACTCAATGATTTCTTCCTGCACCACATCACAGTTCACACACCTGCATCACAGCGCTGTCTGTTCAACATCATTCACATCACTTGACTCATCACAGGCGATTGAATATGCTTCAGCTGAATTGATGTCCTCAGTTTGCTGTCTGGTGATGTGTGTTGCCATTTTAATGGCCTTGTGATATCTTTAAGAGTGCTTCTTTCATGTGTTCTCCATCTGTGAGCGGCTTTCCACGCCGCACTATCTCCTCAGCGGCCACAAAACTAGCAGCAGTAGTTGAGTTTGAAGACTTATAATATAATATTTGCTCTGCTCCGATTTCAGCAGAAGTTCAGAAATCGCTTTTTTTCGCGCATCTCCAGCTCGGTACTTTTCGGTAAATGCTCGTGTGTCTGTTCTTGAAACGTCTTTCGACATTACATTTTTTGTTGTTAGCTAATTTCTCGCCACATATCAAGCAGACAGGTAAACCAGCATCGTTGGCAGTACAAGCAAATGCATCTGTCCACGCAGAATTAAACTCTCTTGTTTCCTCCGAGACTTTTCTTTTTTTAGTTGTATCCATTGTTAGCTTACCGAGTTAGCCGGGGGTCGGAAACTCAAGATTAGTCCCCTGCAGGGAAAGGCGCCGCGCCCGTAGACGCAGGAGAATGTGACGCATGTTTTAGTGGACGAAATGTAAACATTAAATTAAAAGTATTTCAGTGTCACAATATCACCTCCAAGATAAGAGGTGTTCCGTTTGAAAGATTGTCCACTGTGCAACAAAGAAACACATAAAAATAATGTTATTTATTGTCAAAGCTTCAGGGAGCCACTGCAGAGGGGTTAAAGAGCCACATGTGGCTCCTGAGCCGCAGGTTGCCGACCCCTGATCTAGGCTATTTCTTCGTTTTATATGCCTGTAACGAATATCATGCTAAAAACTGTTAAAACAAACAAACATAGACTATACAAGTGGTTCTCAACCTTTTTCATGTTAAGGACCACTAAATTGATACATTAGGTCACGGACCACTTGGATTGGAACGATTTCCCTTCAGGGACCTCCATCTGAAAAGATTTTGGTTATTAAATGTGATTTAAGACAAGACTTCTACGTCGACTACAGTTGAGGAGATAAGCAATAAGAGATTGATCAGAATAGTCATCCCTCTTGTGACTCTTACTCACATTGGGCTCAATTTTATAGTGAATTCAATTGTGAAATAAACTATTCCCTATTTTTCTGGGGACCCCCTAGAACTCCCTCAGAGACCCCTGTGGGTCCACGGACCCCTGGTTGAGAACCACTGATCTAGAGTGCAGAGCGTGGGATGATTCTGGGTGTTCCCTCTGAGTGCAGTGTGCACTGGATTTCAAGCCAGTGCTGTGAGCTCAGCATTCATAGGTCAGATGGTTATAGTGGTATCACAGCGAGACAGAGAATCAATACTGAACTAACTGGCCAGGCTGGGAACAACTGGCCAGCCCTGGATTAGAGGCACGCTCTGCTCAGCGGTGGCGTTCCTCTGATTTATTGTAGTTGTTAAAGAGAAAATTGAGTCAGATGGTTTTCATTTAATGGCATACCAGTATGTGGCCGTACTCTAATACCGCACTTGACCTTCAGTTCCAGATAGGCATCAAACAGTGGAATTAACTACTGTAGTGGCCTGGAAGCTTATCTGCTCCTGCGCCGTCTAATCACAGTAAATATCTCATGTTTTCTATGGTGACAAATAAACCTGGAGGCTTGGGACTGAATAAAGAATATAAAAAGTAGAGCTATGTTTGTGGATAAATAAACCTAAGACGTTGCTTTATGTTCAGGCTTTAGGCCCATGCTCCTTGCTGTGTTTCAGTCTGTCCTTGTGAATGTTTTATGATACCACCACCACCTGGTGGAGAAAATCCCTACTCTCAATGAATTTAAATTCAGTCCCAGTAAGCGAGGGTAGAAGTGTTCACAAGCCGGTCCCATGATCCTTTCATTTTTGGTCTTCAGGTGCTGGGGCAATTTCTTGCTTGAGTGGAAAGTACAGAGTAATAAACCCAGCCATAATGAAATAGAGTACTTCACTGACTGTATACTTTAATGGCCCTGTTGAAGAGGTCTATCTATGTATACCTATTTATCTACCTACCTACCTACCTACCTACCTGTCTGTCTGTCTGTCTGTCTGTCTGTCTGTCTGTCTGTCTGTCTGTCTGTCTGTCTGTCTGTCTGTCTGTCTGTCTGTCTGTCTGTCTGTGTGGTCTCTCCCTCTGTGTTGCAGCTTCAGCAGAGTGAAAGAAAGTCTTTGTAATTAGATTATAGTACAGTCATGTCTCAGGCTCTGTTAGTAATTATCTTAATGAAGGAGGGAAACTTAATTACAAAAGTGTAGTAAGAAACAACTGAATCTATTATGTCAGTAAGTATAACATAAGACATCTTTCCTCTCTTACTGCTTACACAGACTATTAGATCAAATGCTCTGTTAGATAAATATAATCCCCTTGAATCCACATCCTTAATATTTCATTGGCTCGGTGATGAGGTGCAAATATTGGGTATAATAGTCACAACTCTTCGCAGCAGGGTTTATGTCTTTCGGCCAATCAGTTTATCGTGCCAGCATATTGTAATGGGGAAAAGTGTACTTCACATTTTCTGCTTAATATCATCACTACAGCAGCAGTGTTTCAAGTTTGTCCCGGTGAGAGTCTTAGCTTCTGCTTGATGTTCCCATCCCTTCCTTCCTCTTGTAGTCCCTCTGGCAGATCTGATAGTGCTGCGTGTACTGGACAAAACAACTCTCATCCTGTGTCATTGTCGGTACTGCCCTGCACTGTCCTGTCCTTTTAACATGTTGGCTAGCTCACCCCCCACTGCTCTGTTTTTCCTGCTGACAGAGAGCAAAGGGGTCAGGGGGGCCGGCGTGTGAGGTTAAACGAAAAGAAAGGAAGTCCTAAGAAGAAACAAATGTTCCGTTCTGACTCAAGGGCAGAGGAAGGAAGTGATGTCACATGGTTATGTGCGTCCCACACAATGGTTCAAAAGACTGCACTATAGGTGAAGAAACTGGGCCTTTCGTCCATTATTTAAATTATTGCATTTATTTCAAGTGCTAGATCTGGTTTGGTGTAGCTGCCAAATGGGCTGCAATAATTAGAAGGCTGCCATCTACTGGATAAATATTAATACAGCATTTTGTTGACGAGGTGAGAAATCAAGCAAATTGGTAATTTGTCTTAAATTTAGAGCAAAACTGATAGTTTGTTAGTTGGAGTCCAGTTTTAAGGAACAATATCAAACATTCACTGGCTTCAGCTTTTTAAACGTGAAGATTTGTTGCTTCGTTATCTTATGTGACAGGAAACTGTATGTTTTTTCTTTTTTTGTAATTGTTGGCAATTCAAAACAACCAAATTAAAATATCTTGCTTTCAGTTTTGGAAAACAATTAATTGAGAAAATAATCAGCAGAATAATAGTTGTTTGTTGCTGCCTGACTTGTATTTAATTATAATTAATAGTAATAATAGTTTTTACCTCTATGTTCTTCCTGCTGTGTGGTGCGGGGGCCCATTTGGTATTCTCTCCTGCCAGTGCAGATTCCGAACGTTCCCAACATTTGTGCGTGTAATTACCTCAGTCCTACCAAAATCTATCCATCACCTATTGCTCAAACACACACATACACACACACACACACACACACACACACACACACACACACACACACACACACACACATACACACACACACACACACACACACACACACACACACACACACACACACACACACACACACACACACACACACACACATCACAGAGACAGGGAGAGAGCCAGAGAAAGATAAAAAGAGCTGCTCTATGTGCCTCAAGAGAAACCCACCTTTATAGCAGAAAAGGTCTGAGAACATGTCTGCATTCACAATCAGCCTCTGTCTCAACAGCAAAAGTGATGTCCCAGCACTGAGCCCGCACCTGTTTGCAGCCGGGCCTGTACTTATGAAACCAATTTGCTCAGTATAAATCCAACCAATACGAACCCTGGGTGGTTTTCCCGTCGATACCCTATTTGTACTTCATATACTTCATGAAAATGATTTGTCAGCAGTCTCAACGAATGAGCTGTGTACCATCACAGGCTACAAAAATATCCTCTTGTCTTAATCTGAATGTTGATGGCCCAAGGCAAGGCTTCAACCAAAGTTTCCTCTCTAAAAGAAACTGCCACTCAGCAATTTGACAACACGAATCAATGATCAAGCTGCTTTTCATCAGCTCCTGCCATTTTCTCTAATTTTATTCATGCACATTTTACTGGAGGCTCACTTTTCAGAAATGTCAATAATTTGTGAATGTGGGCATGTATGTGTGTATATGTGTGTTTGTGTGTCGCACTCTTTCCCAGCAGTCCATCCATCCAGTCTGATTAACTCCTCTTGTGTCCTGTTGCCTGCGGCGATTAATTAATGAACCATTTGCTTAATTGCAAAGAGCTAGCAGGACAAAGAAAAAAGCAACAGAATGAACATTGGGATTGATGTTTGTGTTCAGATTCTGGCATAAGGGAGAGAGCAGGTAAGATATAGTTGGGAGATTTTTTTTTTGCGTGCACAAGTCCCAGGGTGTTGGCAGCAAATAGGCTACAGGCTGCTGTGTTCCTCTTGTCTTTTCCTGCTGGCCTTGTCTTTTTTCTGTCCCGTTGTGCATTTGTGTGTGGCTCCATTCATTGTGCGTGTTGGTTTATATGTGCTTCAGGTTCTTCTCTTTCTGTGTCATTCTACTGAATGTGCTTTCCTGGACGCAGCACACATTGTCAACAGTCACCCCTTCACTTCGACCATCTGTCACAGGCCTGCCTGGGCTTCCCTACACAGTTTGTCCGCAAGCTGTGGCTGCCATTTGGTTTAGCAAAAAAAGTCACTCGAAGGTTTGTCCTAATTTTTGTACACTAAGGGTCAGTGCTAGAACATGGCACAGCTTCAGCTGCATTTCTAAAGATTTACTTTCCAAAATTGGAGTGAATTTGATGCAGAGAGAGTTACTCATCCTTTAGTATGAACAGAGAGATGTGTCAGTATGTTTAATATTGTTATTTATAGATTTTGTTTTTCATACTAAAATATAAAAAGAACGAAGGAATAAATAGGAAAGGTATTTATTGTTTTATGTAATTAAGAGCTTGATGTGAAGATTTCTGTCAAACATTTTGTCAAAACAGATGATTTAAATTCTTAATCTGTGTCTAATGAGCTACTCAGCAGAATTGTAATGTTTGCACCAGGCGCATTATTGCAACTGGAGTACGGTCATGGTAAGGATTAGTAATGAAGTAATGAGCACAATCTTCAGCGTAAACTGAGGTGTAATCTCAGGGGAAACTCTTGTGATTTTTGAGTCTGATGAATGATAGAGTACGGTATGTATCGGTATGACATCCTGCAAAAATATTTGAATAAGCAATCCACTAAACCAAGCACAGGTGTGCGACATCTCCCCAGTCTGTTTTCTAGTTCACCTGTATGTGTCCTATCTGTGTTTTCTCTGTCCGCCATGCGTTTCCTTCAGCAATACCAGGTTTCTCTGCATTTATATTCATGCCAAGTCACCGTGCCAGGGTGGGTTATGTCCACTGACTTAAATTGGTATATACAGCAGATGCTTTTCACGTTGTGAAATAATATAGAAATTGGATGGGAAAGGGAAAGAAGGGGGAGGATGATACAGTGGTGGGGGAGGAATGGAAGCAGGCTGCAGCACTGGTTGAATGTAGAGGACAAGTCCGCACAGAAGGGCAATTTAAATGTTAATAAGACTGATGTATTAAATATCAAATGTTTTGTGGAAAGAACCGTCTCCACTGTAGAGGATATTAGGGATAACCACATGTATGGGATCATCATACAAATAGCTTCATTTACAAACCATCTAATAGATGCTCTAGTGTTGAGTGTGCATATGTCACTGGGGTTAGTGTGTGGGCTTCATTAAGTTGCAGATAATCATAATAATATGTAAATTGTACCAAAATGAATGGAAAATAAGTTATTTCTCAGTACGATGATGACATAGGATACAACTCTTTTACACTCTTTAGATTTTCCTGGATCTTCACTTTCTGTAGAGCAGGATATGTAAAACTTTTACGAACCAGCTGGTGTGCATAAAGATTTGAACAATAATTAGAACAATCTGCAGATCTTCTATCATAGAAAACGTGCAAATTCATACCCCCAATGTCTGGTTTATTTTTATATTACACAGTTGTGGCCCTGCCTGGAATCTGTTAATTTAGTAGAATCAGCTCATGTTTCTTGAGCACTTCTTAATAATATCTTTCTGTGTTTCACCCACCTTCACGTCTTGTTAGTGGAAACAATATTATCATCATGTTGGTTCCTTGTGACCTTAACTTTTATGTAGTGCAATACCGTTTTACACGCACTGGCAATCAGATAAGCCTCAGGCAGGAAACTGAAGTCTGAGATAAGATACTGATTACATAATTCCAGGAGTAACTTCTTTCTTTTTTATGTAACACACTTGTACGTTAAGACACTGTTAACAGTGCAAATCAGCTGACAAATCAAGAGGGTATCGACTGCACTGCATAACCTGTTTTTATATTCATGTCACCAAAAATAACTTTACATTTTTTAGAACTACAAAGTGTGAGTTTGCAGATGAAGGGATATGTAATGCATATAATATGTATTTAAACACTGCAATACACATCAGTGAGTGAGAGTATATGTCCTAAAGGGACACTTTATGCTTATTTTCTACTCCAATCTCACAGTATTGGAGCAGCTGAAGGGGCCCTGGGCTGACCAGAGGGGCCTTGGCTTCGTCACATTTCTTTAGCTCCCCTTTGATCAGCTGTCCTGAATAGATGCATGTGCATACACAAACCTTTACAATTTAAAATGACTAGCATGTTACCAATACGTTATTGTTCCAGGGCTTATATGTGTTGTGTTTTGTGTCAAATTGAACCAAACAGTCCAGGCTGTTTTGCATGCATTTGCCAGCAAGAACTAAAAGAGTAAAACTGTATTTTCTTTTGTAAGAGAAGACAAAAGGTGTTGTTGTTGCTAGAGGAGAATAGAAGGCTTTGTCCTGACTTTCTATATGTGCAGGCATGAGTTACATCCCAGTGAAGCTTCCTTTGTCCAAGCAATGGGATAGCTGGTCTGTGGCTGAGCTGAGGCCTGAGCAGGGGGAGGGATGTGGAGCTAGAGCTGGGAAATAGATATGAGTTCCTGGCTCCAGGTAGGGTCATCTAGAACACCATGTGACGTTGCGTAAACAAAGAGGATCTTGGCCTCAGGCTGGAAGAGGATTGTTACGCCGATGAGAGAGAAAGAGGGAATCACTTGATAAAAGTTTGTTTGTGTTCACCCTCTCCAAACTGCAGCCACAGCTCTTTGTGAAAGTTTCCTGTGTGGTCTAGACTGGTTTAGGTGAGGTTAGGATGCCACCAGGGGAATATCAGGAAGTTCTTGCTCGGTGTCAGAAGTAGTGGCACCTTCTTCTAATTAGGAAACATTTGTGGTTTATAGGTTAATGATAAATGGTCCCATTGCAGCTACAGTGTGAACTTGTTGTTAATAATGGATTCTGGTCCAAATGCTTCACAGCTCTTTTCCAGAAGTTAAAATCGAACGATTCTTTCCGATGAATGAAAGTAATAAGGTCCGTCATTTTGAGAAATTGCTTATTGGTGGAGAGTTAGATAAGAAAAATTATACCACTCTCATAATGTCCGTTACATATAAGGCTACAGCCAGCAGCTGGTTAGCTTAGCTTAGCACAAAGACTGGAAACAGTGGGAAACAGCTAGCCTGGCTCTGTCCAATAGAAAGTCTACACAACCCCCTGTAAAATGACAAATTAAAATATTATACTTCGGTTTTTGTATCTATTAAACAAAGACAATTCAGTATATTGTGTTAGTGAGATTTACAGGTGCTTATAGGCAGATGTTGTTACAGTTGGACAGAGCCAGGCTAGCTGTTTGTCTCTGTTTCCAGTCTTTATGCTAAGCTAAGCTAACCGGCTGCGGGCTCCAGCTTCATATCGATATCTACATGAGAATGGTATCAATCCTCTCCATCTAACTATCCCAAATAATTCTCCAAAATGTCAAACTACTCCTTTTTATGGTGATACCTAAAAAGATAAAAAAAAAAAGTGTCATGCTGGAGGAGAATAAACAAGTATTTATTAACCATTAACAATGCCATAACTTTTACAAGGAGGGCCTTATTAGAGGTACCAACTTGGTTTTGGACACTCAGGACATTAAAACAAGACAAAACACCCACACTCACACACATTTCCCTCGCTCTCTTGATACTCCTTGTAAATAAATGTAATTTACAGCAACTGAGCAGGATGTTCCCTCGGAGTCAGGCACGTCAAGCTCAACTAAATCAACTTTGACTACAACAACGGCTCTAACAGCAGGTTGGTCATCGAGGAACTGCTTGGAATACAGGATCAATGACGGGGAGCAACAGAGAAGGAGACAGAGAGATGGATTACCGGAGGGGGGACGGATACACTTACTTCACCTACATGCATGAACACACACACACACACACACACACACACACACACACACACACACACACACACACACACACACACACACACACACACACACACACACACTATGCTGACTCTTATCTGCAGCCTGAGGGAGTCAGTCAGAATCAGCAAGGTCCCCCGCACAGAAATAGTCGCCATGGCTCTCCACGCCTCTTGATTACTGCTTTAGATCTCAGCAGGTGAAGGACAATATTGTTCAGGCTTTGTATGGGAAACCGAGTTTCTACCCCACAGCCGTACCTCACATTTGCATTTGTTTCTTGAGTTCACACCTTTCTATCTCTGGACTGAAATGCCCTAAGAGAATATAGTATGTGGGTTGATTATGCATATTTCTGGTGTGGAAATCGTCTCCTGAGGGATTTATCTACGTTGATCAGCTTTAATTATGTGTGTGTGTGTGTGTGTGCAACTCACACTAAATGAGCCAGTGATCGCAACTGGCCATGTGAAGTGATGTGTGACGATGGTAACTGCAGGCTATGATGGGATATTTTCCTTGCCAGTGACTGGGCCAACGCATCACTCTCTTCAAGCTTTTATATCCTTGCCCTACGAGTCAGATTGTCTGCGTGTTTGATGTATCATGTGTGTGTGAATCAGTGTGCATGACTTCCTTAATGTGTGTGTGTGTGTGTGTGTGTGTGTGTGTGTGTGTGTGTGTGTGTGTGTGTGTGTGTGTGTGTGTGTGTGTGTGTGTGTGTGTGAATTGGACCTGTCAGAAGTGAATGATCAGACTAATCAGGTGGAACACAGCAGACAGCGGGATTAAGACGCACTGGATAGAGAAGGCCCAAATATAGCCAGGGTCAACACACACCTCACGTTAGGGGAGTGTGTGTATGTGTGTGTGTGTGTGTGTGTGTGTGTGTACTGTAGACCCAGTCTTGTGATGTCCCATGATAGGCCTTTCTTTCTCACTATTATTACTTTACAGCGTTATGATGGGAGTCTCCGAAAATGTATCGTCAACATCACTAAACCTTTTTTTCAAATATACAACAGCATTTATACTGACACCCAGTATTACCTCCCTTTTCAATTGGACAGCCCCTTTGATCCCTGCCAGTTAAAAAACAAGCTGCTCTTACTAAAGACAAACCCTTTTCCCAGAAGGCCTTAATTGCATTAACTGTTAAGCAGAACGAGTTGTTTTGGAATAAAGCATGACACATTGTTTACGTCCCATAAAAATCAACCCATTTAGCATAAATGAACCTTACAAGCCTAAATGGATAGATCATCAGCTGAGGAGACAACAGCCTGTGTTTATCTCCTCCATCTATCCATTTAGTTATCCAATCACGGATAAATGTGAATTCTGTCACTCATTTGCTCTGACAAATATTGATGTGGCTTTGGTTTGTAATGTTTCGGGATAAAAACAATCATTAATATTAATGGCCACTCCATTTGGAGATAATGTTCATATTCATTATCATCCATTAATGTTTGTTTACCTAATTTGATTGGACCTCTACAAAGCCATATCATGCACTCCTCGACATTGTTTATGTGAGGAATCCTGAAAGGGTAGACGCTAATCGAATTGAAAGTCAAACATACTCTGTGAAAATTAGTTGTATTAGCTGCTATTTCCAATCAGTGGCATGCTACAGAGATTCTCATGACACCACCAGGGCTAACCTTTATCATATTTCACATCATGTTGTTATCATTCACCTCATTACACTTCCAATCAGACTTGCACAGCATTGCCAAACGGCGTGAATCCATTTTTTTCTTTCTCTTTCCCCCTCTTTTCTCCAAAGATTGTTATTTATTTATTTTCTCTTTCTCTTTTTCTCTTCATCGCTCATGTTCCTCCATTTCTTCTTCTCTCGCGGATGTCTCTCTTGAGCTGCTCTAATTAGACGCGGGGTCGTGGTGGTACAGAGTCTTACAGCCGAGCAGAGGAGAAAGGCTTTAATTCCAGCTCTCAGGATGGAACTCTGACACACAATGGCCCTGCCATCCTCTCTGCCCCCCCATAGATTCACAACTGAAAGCCCTCTCCTCAGGCAGCTTTTTAATAGGCCTCCCCTAACCCAGCACACACACGTAACACGCATGTAAACACACATGCATAAGACACGCAAATACACGTGCACCTATGCAGCAACAGTACACACACACACACACACACACACACACACACACACACACACACACACACACACACACACACTCAAGCCACTGGCCCCCTGTGTGTGTCTGTCACTCGTGCTCCAGCTCACACTGCTTTGGGATTTTTGAAGAGCTCCTAAGGCCAGTCGACAGCCTTTTTACTTTCCACATCATGCAGGGGCACAACTGCTAAGCTAAGGCTATTACTCAGACTAGCCAGTATTGTAAGAGCAGCACTCAAGGGCAGACTGTCGAGGACTCAAGGTTTTTGTCCATTTTCTCCACATGACGTAGATTTTAAAAGCACTTTATGCATGAAGATTTAGCATGATAATGTGAAAGCAGGTCGCCCTGACTGGTTACAGTTTTGGAAATTGGGTTTAGGTTTATCATTTCTGACAAGAAAAGTAAATCTGAAGTCAGATTTGACATATTCCAATTTGGCTGGAATAATGTTTTATAGTTTGGGTTGATTATTGTTGTAGCTTTTACTCCCCGCAAATTGTTTAATCAAAATAGTAAATCAAATTTTGACAATTATTGAAGTGACTCTGGTTATTAAGGGGGAACTATGGAGAGTAGTTTTGGATTTGTCATTCAAAAAAAAAAATCTAGCAATACTCTATTTGTTATTGTCAAGAAATCCTTAACAAGTGTTGCTTGTGTAGCCTAATCCTGATACAGCGTATTCCTCTGTGCCGTAGCATACACCGCCATTGTTAAATTATAAAACACATAAATGAACTACACAGTGGCACTGGCGGACGTGTTTCTTCCCAGCCTTGAACATGGGCACTGTAATTTGTTTTGAGTCAACCCCACTGTAAATACTCACTAGTACACCAGTGTGTATTAATCCGCATCTGAACATAGTCCCGACACATGCATTACTATTATATACTCTCCTTTAAGAGATACTATAACTTCTATAGGTAAATCATGAGATCATTTTTCTTAGCTATATTTAGAGAGATGAAAACGGCTGAAAGCCTCTTTGAGGTTCTGTGTGGGTATGTGCTGTTGAGGGTGGGGGTGGCGCTAAGCTGTATCCTGTAAGTCCAGGATATTGGATCGCTATTGATGTGTTTTTGCCCTGAATGATAATTCTGCCTGTTGGAAAGACTAGGGGTTGTTGTGCAACATCTTGGCACTCAGCTCTTCCCTCCTTTCCGTGCCATCTTCTCCCCCCGCCATCACTCTCTGTCCTCGCTCCTCTTTTTCCTTCCAGCTACTCTCCTTCAGTCCTTCGCTCTCTCCGAGACTGGAGAATGCCCGTAACAACACAAAGAGACAGTGTTTAATAAGGATGGGAAGAGTCAGAGAGAGCTCATCTGATCAGTGTGACGCCCATTACGTATCGATCTGCACTCTGTGTAGAGCAGCGAGGGCACGGTTGTGTTTGTATCTATATAGATGAAAAAGCAACAGGAGCAGGTTGTCGGCTTTGAATTGACCTCGGTGTGTTGATTTGATTTCTTCTCAATGATAAACAAGGTTTGTTGGAGGATGGCTTTGGAGTAGAGGCATACAATTAGGCCGCTGATACAGCAGCCCTCTTGTAAAATCTCTCTCTGCTGATGTGTATAGACTATAAGCCCATTGATCTGTAGGGAGAATTAATTTGCTCTGGCACTAATGCAGGAGGGAGCTAACTTCATGTTGTTAGCCAACGTCAGATCCAAGCTATGTTCAATTAAGCCCGGTAACAAAAGCCGAGTGCTGCACTTACAACTGGCCCACATAATCTGATCCATGGGACATAGTTATATTGTAGTGTTTTTGTAATTCATATGGCCTGTCTTTGCACAGGTGTGCTCTGATCAGTAATTTATGTCTGACTGTATTATTCCGATCAGAATCGAAAGGGCTCTTTGTGTGAAGAAATATTGCTGCACATGGCGTAACTTTTTTAATGAATTATTACAGCATTATGTTTGCCTGAGGGTAGCTCTCCTACACGACAGGCTGTTTGTGTGTGTTTGTATGTATTTGTGCGTCAGGGGCTTTCCCAGGCTCAGGGTTTTAGCAGGTGATGAGGCCCCGTCTGCTGTGATGTGTATATTCTCGTCAATCCTCAGGGATGAGGTGTGTGTGTGTGTGTGTGTGTCGGGGTGTGTCTCACGGTGATTGTCTGGGAAAATGTGATTCCTTATGACAAAGCACTGTAATAGCAGGCTAGGCTTTAGTCATAAAGCAATCGGGATAATCCACTGGTTTACCAACAAAGCTGACAGAACACCCACACTGTAAACGGGCTGAGTCAGGCTCCAGAAGGGGGGTGGATAAAGAGAGTGGAAAGAAACAAAAAAGAAAGGAGGGAAATAAAGTTGCTTATTTCCACCTAGATAAAGCAGGTAGAGGGTTATGTAACCGTCATACTCACTTTGTTGTGAAAATCCTTAACCTACACTTGTGATACCCTCTCAACTACAGTTCGACTCTGTCAGGTGTTTACAGTCTCAGTAAGTGAATATGCGCTTGATAGGCTTGCTGCAACTTGCCTCACTCATCCACACCTTCTCCAAAACATACTTTTACACACACACACACACACACACACACACACACACACACACACACACACACACACACACACACACACACACACACACACACACACACACACACAGACACAGTCTGGTGAGCAGATGAAACCTGACAGATAAGCACCTTTACTTGCAGGTGCTGGAGCGAGGTCTATGCATCTTAAAGAACCACAGTGGACAGATATTCATCTCACTCTTTCCGCCTGCTCTTAACACTGTTCTCTATCTGTGTCTCTTGACTCTATTTCTCAGACAGGCCTGTACCAGCGGGTTGATGCTATGCATGGTAATAACACTGAATGACGTGAACCTAGATTCAATACCGTGTCACTCTAATTTCACTGACTATACCAAGTCTAGGGGGAAAGCTCCAAGGTTTATTTACAAGGGTTATAGCAGTGGTTGGTATCTTTGAAGGTATCCGTGATATCGTAGATGTGTGCTGGCTGCCAGGAATGATTAAATGTTTGCCTGGGATAAAGTTTAAGCCACATTTTTGTAACATTGAATAACTACAAACTTAACTACACACAATGCTAGATTAACTCTGTTCGATGCTTTTCTTCTTATTGTACATACACATTATTGTACGTCTGCTGAAAGTAATGACAAATTCAATTAAAATCAAAGTTATATTAGCTTTCAATCTTTCTCCCCTAAGGTTTGCATTGGGCAATGCTAAGTGACTGAATCACAGACTAACAAGGTGGTTAATGGGTATAAATTGGCTTAACTTTGCAGAAGGACACTTTGTTGAATGACACCGTGGTAATATTCTGAATGGATGTGTTGACCTTAACACAAAGCTCTTATGTACTTTAGCTTTCTTAATTTGATGATAAATATCATTGTCAAATTAGCCTGCTTGCTAACATGTCAATATTTCACTGCTGGCTACCATAATAACATTATGCTGATGTTCAGATCTTACCCTGCGCCGTCATCTCATATATCTTCATAAATTGTAATAGCTTTTGTCTCCTAATTATTATTTTCTGTTGTGGAACAGATACGCTTACAAATCCAACATGTCGAGGTTCACAATGTAACTTGACACCCATCTTGTTACATCTAATTCTTTATATCTAGCTTGCAGAAGGACAATTTCATATTAATGAAGTTACACTTTTCGCATGTTGAGTTTACTACAATGGCATGTTAAAGTTAAAATCTCAGTGAGAGAGTGAGGAAAATAAAATATAGTACTAGTTTAAAGAAAAGATAATGGTCTGACCATTTTACACACGGACTGCTCTGTTTCTGAATGGTTTTTCCTGCCCGTTCAGTGTTGAATTCATTGAAACAAGGCAGGCATGGTGGTGTGTTCAAGTACTGGTGAGACATATATTTTAAATAAATAAATAAAGTATATGTATTATTCAAACAATGCACGATTTGTTAACTTGAGGCAAAAGAGCTACTGTGTTTGGCCTTCAAGAAAACGATGAAAAAGCGACATCGATGTTTCAGTTTTTGTTAAATTCTGGACTTCATTGCATAATATAATGCATTGCCTTTGTGGACGCAGCATAATTATTCCATGCGTTTCCCATTCCATATTCCTCCTTAACAACATTGTTTCATGATAAAACACGGGTCAATTTGGCCGTGCAAATCCAGGCATAAAAAGAGGTTATTATGTCATTTTCCAGAGGTTTTTTTGGAACTCAGCAGCCATTCCCTTCAGGGAAATCTTAGCAGTCATTATATAATATACCAATGAATTAAAATTTCTGCAGCCTAGTTCTCTCCCTCCTGCCATCTCTCTCACTGTCTCTCTCTCTGTGGTGTCAAAGCAGTTGATTTGTAGAGCTTGGCTTAAACTCAGTAAGGGAAGGCTGGGAAAAGTCCCTGTACTGTACTGTATGTGCTTTTTTTCTCTCATTAAGCAGTTTTGTTTATCATTTATACACAATCCTGTCTGTATCTGCTCATGAAGGCTACAAGTCCTTTCCTGCCTGCACTTCCATTCCTCATATTTCAACAATCCCTTTCTCTTCCTTGCTTTTTCTTGCCTACCCTTTAAGTCACTTTTCAAAGCAATGTGTGCCATTAACAAACTGTCAATGTAAGGGTGCTTGGCACATGGATTAGACTTTGATGGCTTTTCCTGACTGTAGCGGCTGTACTGCAAAAGGTTTTTTCAATCCAACTCGGAGAAATGTTGTCATTTAATTCCGCTTTCAAATGAAGCCTTACCCGGACACTCAGTCAGTTTTTAATGCATCAGAGAGAGTGTTTTTTGTGGGCTTTAGTAAGTACATATACTTTAAGTACCTTTCCATGACTGAGGCTTGTAAGTGTAATTGTTGGTTTCACCTCTGGGCTTTTAAGAAAAGTGTACAGGAAAGAGTAGAGATGGATCATTTTCAGTCTAATCGCCATCCTTAAATTTCTAAAAAGATGCAGCAGAGCAAGTCAGAAAGCAGAGAAATAGACCAAATCACTCTCTCCGTGTTTGTGTTAGTATGTACTGTGTGTAGTGTGTGTGTTTCATGTGTGTGTTTCTGTCTTTTCTGCTTGGGAGTGTTGCCGTTTCAAAGCACATATTAATATGTACTTTGAACTTAAGCAATTTACTTTCATCTTCCTGCATCTAGATGTGTGACCTTGCTGTGTCCCACTTACGCTAACTAAGAGATGTGTTTTCCTCTGCTTCCTCTGTCCCTTGTGAAGTGAAATACACACATGCATGTGCACGGACACACCCACAGACACGTCTGTATGACATGAACGCATGCTTTTTGTCTGGGAACAGTCGGGGCTAGTAATGAGACTAAGTGTGGCAAGGCGGATGGACAAGTGAATGAAACGGCTACAAAATCACTGGCTGCGTTTGATTTGCCTCCACTAATTCAAAGAGACCATCTGATAAACTGAGAGGATGGGATGTACATCAGAATAGCAAGAGGCGCCTCTTTGTTGTTCCCCATTCCCAACCAAATCACACGCCCCAACCCCCGTTAGAACACCCAGGGGGGAGAATGTTTCCCTTGTGTGTGTGTGTGTGTGTGTGTGTGTGTGTGTGTGTGTGTGTGTGTGTGTGTGTGTGTGTGTGTGTGTGTGTGTGTGTGTGTGTGAGAGGGAGAGAGGGGGAGAGAGAGAGAGAGCTGGGTTGCTAGGAGGTGCAAGTTTTCTTGAGGTCCTGCTGAAAGCAAATGAAGGAGCACTTGTGTCAACATTCTGACGGCAGTGATGAGCCACAAAGCCCACCGGCCAAACAGCCAAAGGGCTTCATAACCTCCCTGCAGAAAAGACACGCTCTCAGAGCCCTCATGAACTTCTTCTTTATGTGCAGATCAGTGAGAAGAAAAAGCTTTTTCCTTTCAATCACGATACTGGACTGCAAATGTTTCCGCGGTTGTTGACTCGAGCTTCTGCAGGGAGTTGGTTTTTGAAGAAAAATAAATGCTGGTCGAAAGTTAATGTTTTTTAAGATTATTTTTGGGCCATTTGTGCTTCATTTGGTAGTAAACAGGCGTACAGGAAATGTGGGGAGGAGAGAGAGGGGGATGACATGCAACATAGGTCACTGACCGTATTCAAACCGGGGATGTTGCTGTTATGTGGTATGCGTTTTTAGACCGCTGAGCCACCGTGACTTCCTGTGTTTTTTATTTGGAACAATTTGGACTGATGCATCTGCATTCCTGTTGTCATGTTTTGACACTAAATCCTGTTTTTATGAAGCATTTTTCTGCATGTTTCTGTATTTGTGTTAACTTAATGAATGACGAATGCCTAATGATCCGTGCTAAATGACCTGTAATGCTGCAACTTGTCCACATTTATTTATTTCTTTGATGGGGGGGAGTGAGTGGTCATTCCTCAACGGGCAATTTAATTATTTTCCTTTCTGCAAATCGGAAACATGAAAAGGGACTCTCCCTCATCCAACCATTAGTCCTTTATTCTTTGTTGTTGACAGCTAATCTTATCACAAGCCTATCTGTGCGTAACATCATTCAATGGATGTTTATGCTGCCTGCATCTAAATGTATGCATGTGCTAGTGTGTATGCATTCTTCCACAGCTCATCAGCGGCTCAGATATTATGCCTTGTGCAGTAGTTAGTCCAGATGTTTGGTGTCTAAAGGAACATACTACTTTGGAAACTTTCCCACATGTTATCTGGCGTGGTTGACTCTGTGCTGGCCCCAAACTTCAAAACAACCCAGCTCTAAAAATAGCCTGATGCTCTTAATCATTCTGCAGACTCTTCATGTCTCTGATAGTCAGATCAAAGAGCTCAGCAAGGACACATACATTATTACCAGCTAAGTTATGCTGTAAGTACAGAATGCATCTCATGGCTCTTTGCCTGAGTTCACAAGGCACTAAACATCTGATCGTTATCTCTCTGCGACTGTACAGTACCTCATGCTCTCTCGCAACAGAAACACATGACATAACATAAGGCGCCGACTTATGAACCAGGTTCAATTCTATGACCTTGACGTGAAAAAAAAATCCCAAGACCACTCTTTCTGTGCCATAATGTTTTATTTCAACTATACATGCCGTGTTAAAAAAATCAACAAAAAATATCATGAAACAAAGACAATCATTATTATTTACACATTCACAGTACAACTTTACAACATATCTACACGCTGAAATACTCTGGAGATCATATATACAGCTGGTCTGGCATCGCCATGTTGCACTGTATTTAAATCAAAATGACATGACAAAATCTGGTTCATCTGCACATACACAGAGCTCAGACTGAAATATAAAGGCTTAAATTTAGATTGCAACAGAAAGACCCAGTTCATATTGCAATGTACAAGGCAGTTGAGCAGTGTATGCTGAGTGTATGTTTGTGATGTCAGTGTGCATGTGTCGAGTAGAAAAGAGAGCCCAAACACTGGTTAGATGACGGGCAGAAAGTCTTTACATACAATCATCACTTGTAAACAAAATGTGGCTTTGGGCTAAACAGGCAACTGACACTCGGATAGGATAGCAGATGTCTCCCAAATAATGTACCTAAGAGAAATTATCCCTCAGTCGTCACTGCTGGCCAATAGAAACTATTCCTGTCACTGCAATCCTGGGGAATTACAGATTCTGTATGACCACCGCCCTGCCAACAGACGGCTTTCATGTGAACACTGTGTTAATACATTGGCTGTGGGCAGGATGTGCTGCGTTGAGCCGACTGCTCCACAGTGCAAGGTCTAACCACCCTACATCCCACTGTCAAGAAAATACATTCACTGCATGGCACCTCTATGTGGTGGATTAACACCATTCTTTTCAACACCGGCAGTAAAGGAGAAAATGGGTTCATACCCCAAATAATTGTTTTTTGAATGTCCTTTTTGTACGACTAGCATTTACAAGTGGAATGTCTGTCAAGTCAATTTATGTTCCACATCACTTCGGTTTGGATTTGGTTGCGATTTTCCAACACATCCTGCTGATTTTCAAATTGCTTGTATAAAAATTGTTTACATAGTATATGACAATAACATACAGAGGACCAATTGACATTGCCAATATTATATACTGTAGTAGTTTTGTGAATAAGGCACACAATGCACAGATTCAGGTTCACTTGCCTAAAAATATTTATACTCCTTATTTATAGTATTTAAGTATATACAGGATCTTGTCATTCCCAGCATGACTCATTTGGACACATTGGTAAGTTGTTGTGTTGATTGTACACTGGCCACTTGCAGGGAAGCTGCACAGGGAAAACGGGCTGCAGAACTAGCATGGCAGATGACAGAGGTGTTACATCCATGTATTGTTCTAGGGTCAGTTGAATATACCTTTTAATAGGGTTAATGTAGAAGGAAAATTCTAGTGTTCTTCTATTAGACACACTTGTTTAACGGAACAGAAGTGCACTGAAATGTTGAATTCATAAACATGGGCTAAACCATTGGTGTTGCTTTAGTTTCATATGGTAAATTCTTTAAATAACACAGTAAAACATGAAGGCAAATCATTTTGTTCAAAATTCCTTTATATAATGAGATGATAAATGGATGTTTTGTTCTTAATACCATTGCTACATAAAGAAAGAAGTCCACCAGTATAATTCCAAGAGGGGCAGTGGAGGATATGGGAGGTTTCAGTCCTGGAGACAAGCGTTTTCCCCCCAGTTTTAACAGTATGTTTGGTTGCTGAAAACTGTACTCTCTGCCTCTATCTGCAATACAACCCACGCATACTCACACACAAGCAGATGTGCACACTCATATAAAAAGGGCTATCCCAGTCTGGTTGAGATATAATGCATCAAAGACAAACACCTATGTCTGTAACCAATAGCAGCAAATGTACTTCCCAAATTTCCCAATGAGTTACAGAGTCTCTTATCCGAGGATACACCCGCATGACACTTCACCTCACCCTAACCTAATTACCAAAAACACTACAGAGTGACACAAAAGTCGTTTTTGACTCGATTGAGATGGGTTCAAACAAGACCAAAGAGATAATATTATTTAAATGAGAGATGGTGACATAGATCTTAGACAGGTCTTAAGGTGCATCCTCTGGCACGTGGCAGCACTCTTGATGTGTGAAGGCCTAATATGTGTTTTGCCTTTACACCAATCTGCTTTCCAATCAAACACACACACACACACACACACACACACACACACACACACACACACACACACACACACTTGCACTCCTTTTCTCTGTTTGCTTGCTTCAGCTGTTTGCGCCCTAACTATGATTTGAGTTTTTTCTCCTCTGCCCCCAGCCATCTTAGTACAAAGGCATGGCCTACCTCTCCTCTTTGTTCAGTTCACATTAGTGGGAAGACAGTGCTCAAGGGCAGTGACAAATGAGACCCATTCTTCAAGTATTCCACTGTTTTTAACCTGGCACCACACGCACAGACGCCGTAGCGGCCCCAGCTGGTGTCCGAAACCTTGTACCTAATATGGGAACGGGCTACACCCCAACCCAGATACAATGGGGAGCAGCAGATTCACCACTGTCCACTGTTCATATCCTGTGGCTACCGTGATAAGGGAGGGAGATGGATGTAGGGAGCAAAAAAGCCCCATGGAGTATCTTTGGCCACATGTGTGATTTTCCCTTTTTAGTGTGAGTGAATGTGCATATGATTTAAAGGGGGAACACACCTCAAGTCGATACACAAACACACACTAGGGCCTACCCCATCCGTAGCCCCCCAAAGCCCTCAGGGCTCAAAGTCAAGGCCAAGAGCTCACTCAGAAGTGTCCTACTCTTTTAATAACTGTACTTATTGACCACTCGCATCTGTGGAGTCTGTGGTGAAAACCCATTGGGTTTAGGGGGCACATCTGGCTTTAGCGATGGGGTCCGTTTAAGCCCTGTGCGAGGGAGTGAGCCATAACCACTGTAGCTGCTCTGTCGGGGTGCAGAGGATGGGTGGGGTGAATGCATTCCTGCACCCATCACTCCACCTTGTGAGTCAAGTCTGGAGGGGGGTGTTGGGGGCATGTAACCCCCTCTGTTCATACTGTGTTGGCGAGACACAGACACCCCCATGGTTACCCCATTTGGTGAGGTGGATAAGGAGTGCCTGTGAGAGGCACTCCGGTGGAGTTGATACCCCCCTCTTTGCCTCTCCAGGGTGCCCCCCATGCTCAGGCTGCCTGTTGGTGTAGTGGGAGTGGCGAGCATCGGCACATCAACCCTCTTGGTGGGGCTGTGCCTTGGTAGGGAGGAGGAGGGAGAGTACAAGGAAGCCTCACGGCTGGGCACCTTGGGGGGTAATTCAGTCAGTTCCTCCATGGGCTCGAGTGTGAGCTGTTGCCTTGGGCGAGGCCCTGATGCTTCTTGAAGAATGGCCTTGGGGTTGGCCACTGAGTCATTAAGATGTTTTAAAAGGTCATTTAGGGTATTTCTGGCATCCACCGACTTTTTCTGCTCTTTCCTACTTCCTTTAGAATCTGGGTTCTTCGACCTCCTTTCAGATGAATGGGGCAATGTATCATCTCCATTGTCATGGTTGGAGTGGTCATGTGTGGCATTGGGCAGGACAACTGCACTAGGGATGTGGGAGTGTCCCAATGCAAGGTGGTTGGAGTTGGGAGGAGCAGGAGAAGAAAGAAGGAACTGAGGGCTCTTAGCTGATGAGTTGGACTCCTTACGAGGCCCACTGTCCTTTCCATGAGCTCTTTCCCACTGGCTTGTGATGGGCTGCAGGTTTTTCTGCTGAAGCACAGGAGTAGACTCAGGTGTAGGCAGCGCAGCCAGCTCAGGGGGCTGACAGCCGTCCCGCAGAATCATGGTCTTGGTGTCTCCGTTGGGTGAATTCAGGTCTTTGCCATTGCTCAGCAGATTTGTGTACAACTTGGGAGAATCAATGTTGGTCTGGTACTCCTAAGAATGTGACAATACAAATCAAAAGAGCATGATTAGACACTTCAATCACTCATCTCCACAAAATACTTTGTTGTAGCATTGGAGCTGTTTTATGGCTGTACCTTTACAGGGCTGTCAAAGAGGCCGTTGAGCTTGACAAAGCTTCCATTAGAGTCGGAGCAGGACGGTGCAGACTCTGCATCCTTGTGGACATGTCTTGGCTTACGGAGGAATGAGTCTCGGTAGCAGAAAACAATCAGACCAGCCAGGAGAGCACCCATGAGAAAAGCTGCAAACACGCAGGTGATGAGGATGTTCATGTGGACCATCTGGTTGGTCTCTCCTGCTTGGATATCCCACACACCTACAAAATATTGAAGCATTGGTTAGGTGAAAAGATTCAAAGTTCTTGGTGAAGCGCCCCTCCCCATTCAAGGTAACCAAGTTTCTGATTTTACACCTCCCCCCATTTAAGGTAACAAGTCAACCACAACCAAATTACATAAATATTGACACATTTCTATTCATCTAAACCCAGATGAAGAAATATGGTGAACATTGGCAGAAGCTGTTAGGTACCCACATCCATTTCGCGATCTACAAGAAGCAGTGCTATGTTAGTTCAGAAGGGAAGACCTAAAGTGTTGTGCCTTGATCCACGTTCCACTGGAGGCTTTTTGTCATGCATTTAACCGGTACCAAAGGGTTAAGCGTGCACTGTTATTTGAGATGGAGAGCCAAATCAATCTTTTGGCACAAGAGCTCAACCAGCAGGAAGTTGTTCAGTGGAAAGAGAAGCAGTGCTCATCTCCAAGGTGTTGAGATAGCTGCTGCTTTACTGGAAGTTTGTTAGTAACCACAGACATTGAAAGAGTTAGTCATCCACCGTGCGGCCACAATAGTGATGTGACAGAGCAGGCCCAGTCAATGATCTACCAGCCAGGGTAAACTGTTACTAGAGCTAGAGTTGAAAAATCTATACTGGCAGAGACAGAAGCCAAATCCAAACAAAAGATTTAATGAGCAGTGAGTGTAAGGTTTAATGATTAGAAAACTAGGAATAAATATATTAAAAGAAAGAAAGAAAGAACATAAGAAAATAACAATTTTAAGTAAAGAAAACAATAGTAACATGAAAACATAATATGTAGAGCAACATAAATTATGTATGTAAATGTGTATTTAAAAAAGAAAGAGGCTAAATTTAAACCTGCCATGTTATCTAATAGAAATCATAATTAGCTGCCTATATGTGCATGTGCATATGTGAGACTATGTGTGGATTCACATTTGTGTGGCTTAGTGAGAGTTGTTGGCAGCTAACAGATCAGGCTCATTGCAGCATGTTGGCTGTCTCCCTGCGGGCCTTACCCTCTTGGCCCCCTGGGATAGAGTCTAAAGAATGGGAGGTGGCTGGGTCATCCTGCAGCACAAAGCCTGAGCCGTAGAGCTCTGGATCAGGCCCAGAGCTGGGGCTCTGAGTGGGTATGAGTACTGGGGGGAGTATGGGCCCATTGGGGTGGACAGTGACTGGCGCTGATGAAAACTCCATGTCTGTGGTGACAAACAAATTGTTAACAAACTGCAGACGTGGGTAAAGCATACTGTTAACATCCCGGTTAGTAGGCATGGGCAATGGGTAATTTTTAAGGTTAGTGTCTGACAAAATAGGGAATTAACCTTATCACAGTTGACATTCACAGACCAATGAAAGTACATTTTTGTTTTTTGTTTAGACAATTTGAAAGGGGGAAAGAATACTGAGGTTCAAAGAGGAGTTGGTACGCAACAGTAAAGATGCCAAGGGATGGTGGGCGGTCATGCAAAAGGTAGGAGGGATCAGAACAGGAAGTGATGAATGAAAAGGAGGAAGTGAATCTGTGCAGAAGTGGAGCACTGATGTCCCCTATGAATCTGTTGTTGTTTGTGACGATGAACATGAAGCAGGTGACGTAAGCATTCAGGAGGTGTTTGGTAAGAAAAGATGAATGGTGGCAGTGGTGGAAAGACAGGGTTGGAGATGCTGAACTCAAGGAAAGAAACCATTTGAGTAAAAGATCAAACTAACCAGAGGTAGGGTCGCCAAATGATTTGTAATCTGGCGCTGATGTAGTGCCCAAAAACGCTAAAAGAATTCAAAAGGACAAGAAATCAGTATAAAGGGATTCAGAAGTAAAAAAAACAAAATTCCTAAGAGTGCAGTTTATTTGGTTGAATAATAAAGATCTAAAGCACCCGCTAGCAGTGTCCTTTTTCTCACTGGAGTTGAGTCACTGGAGGCCCTCTGGTTCTGATCAATACCGAGGTTCAGCCGGGGTCATGTTTAGTCGGTACAAATGAAGGGACAGGCGTTTTACAGTAAAATCAGCAAAGGCACATTTTCTGGCCGTCGGATATTTTCAGACCTCTACCGTTTGCACCGGCTAAACATGATCCTTGATTGTACATGTCCATGTTTCTGCCTCACTGGTGGCATAAGTTACAATTGGCCATGTACTGTATGCAGATGTGTGTGTTAATATTGCACATAGAGTTATGTAGGGGCAAGTTATTGGAGTGGTTACTGGTGTGAGTGTGCAGGCTCATGGTGTGTGTGGAGATGAGTTTGTGTGTGTGTGTGTGTGTGTGTGTGTGTGTGTGTTTGTGTTTGTGTTTGTGTGTGTGTGTGTGTGTGTGTGTGTGTGTGTGTGTGTGTGTGTGTGTGTGAGAGGATAGACGGCATGGCATGGAGATGAGGTTCGTACCGTGACAGTCTCCCAGGTGGGAAGTGTTTCCAAATTCAACGTCCTGCTCATATCCAGTCCTGAAAAGAAGAGATTAATCAAAGGGTTGCAAAATTGATCTTGCTCTTTAATTTTCTTATCTATAATATTTGCTCTTTATATCACAGCTGAGGCTTGAACTCACAAAGTACCAGGCAGTATCCTCTCACACGCCCCTTGAGTCTTCCAGCCACAGTAGGGATCCCTTGATGCAATGCAGGACCTGAAGCCATACAAACACACACACCATCAGAACACCGGGTTTAATCATTCTGGGAAGTGCACTATAATCATTTGTGACTGACTAAACATTAACTAAAAGGTATCAGATGAAGCTGTTATCATTCTTTTTATGGCATTTACTGAAACATAAAACAATAAAGTCAAAAACCTAGGACCGACCTTACAAAGCACATTTTGACCCCCTACATGTCACTTACTTGTGGCAGGAAGAATGCCTTTCACAGCGACTAAGGGGAATACGGATGACACAGCTTGAAAAGGCGACATACAGGCAGTGTGCTTCTTTGTCCACGTGCAGCGAGAGGACACGCTTGTCATCCTCATGGTTAGACAGGCACCTGGGAAGAGAAGAGAGAAACCTGATCAGAGGTTTATCAGATAAGTCAGTCTACTGTTTCAGCCTCAGTAGATTTAATCACTTGTTAGGTGGAAAAGTCACATAAAGCTTTCTCTCACAGTTTAACAGGATTTTAACCTCTAACACACCGCAGGGTGCGTGTTCGCATCCATAAATAAGCACAAAAAAATTCTGGCTCATACTGTGCAGCTACAGAAAGCAGACAGACATTGCCATCTGTGCCAGGAGGCTTCACTTTAAGAGTTGCTGACTCCTCGGCCAGAAGGGGAAGAGAAAAGGAGAAGAGAGGCAGAAAGAGAGAGGGTGAAAAGTGCATGTATCCCTACTTGGCACTGTTGAAGGCATCTATCTCCTCCAGAAGCAGGCTGTCATTTAGAGACACAGAGGAGGTCTTGGCCAAAACCTTGAGGACAACCCCTGACTCAGCCCCGATGAACACCACTGTGTAGTTTTTGTGAGGTCCTGCTTCATTGTCCACAGCCAGCGATGTCAGTCTGTACCTTCACACACAGCAGAGAAGCATGTGTTACTCACAGTGGGGGTCGTCCCATACAAAACAGGAGAGGTCGACTTGAATACATGAATCGTTTCGGCTCTTGGGTTACACAGTAATGCAGTAAATTAACTTCAGACTTTAACATTGATATCTCCATGCTTTACAAATGTTTACAAATCTTGGTAGTGAACCTCAATACTTTTTCAGTACTGAACTGAATGTGTCCATAGCATTGACTATTGAAAGGTTGCATCAAATACTAATCTTTTTAAGTCTTGTTTATTTATTTTTTGACCATATTTTGATATAGCTTTGCTGATTTTACACTATTTTATTTAGGCAAAGTAGTCGTAGAGCGGCTTGTGGTAAGACAGCATTAAACAGTGGTGCAATGCAAGATATTTAGCATATTTGGTTGAACATAAAATTCAGTTAATTTGAAAAAAGTAAAATGTATCTGAAACTGAGGATATTGCCTAATGTGCTTCTGTGTTTACCTGACGCGAGTCTTAGTGAACCAAGGCTCGTCCCCAATAGAAGGCACAGCTGTGTCCATGAGGGGGTGGGACTTGATGAACTGCAGCGTATCGTCCGGGAACTCGATGGAGCTCTTTAAGGACGCAGCTGGACCATGACCTGAACAGCACCCGGGTCTACGATGGAGGGTGCACAAGAACAGAGGGCAAAAGGTCAAAGATCAGCCTATACGATCACACACCAGGGAGTAATAATAGCGTGTATTGAAATGGATGAAAAGTGCAACGAGAGGGTGGGGGGAGAGGAGCAGGTGCTTATTAAGATCACAAAAAGACCTCAGCTGGAAAACATCAAATATACATGGTTATCCTCCATTAATGATTTACCGGGGTAATGAGGTGCTTCTTGGACTTTGTGTTTTGGACACAGGACAGGGCTATAAATATACGTGCTGACTGTAAACAGGTTAAATATGCAACGCGTCTAATTATGCCAAATTAATTATTTAATCATCAGCAGATGGTGAATGTGTGTGCTGGGTCAAAGCTAATAACTTGGTCCCTTACTGGTGAAAAAGATTTGATTTCATTGGGTTTAACCTGGACAATGAAGGGTTGAGAAAAAGGCAAACTAATGTCAGGTGGTAAACGGCTGCTGAGTCAAGCACCACCACTTCAAATATTTCTTTAAACGTTGCTTTTTCTTGTCTCTGTATGCTTTGGAAGGTTTAGAATTTGGTAATTGTCTTGGAAAAGGAACATTTGATTCTTACCGAGGCTTGGGCAGCTTCTCCTCTGGAATTGGAGTCCACACAGAGTCAGGAGTCTTCTGCTCTTTGAACCGGCCCCAGAATACTTTCTCTATGTCGGCCATGGAGAAGGCACACACTGCTGACCCTGGGATACTGTGGAGAAATACATACATCAATGTAACATCCATGTATGACACCTACATTTCTTATTTTTTGTCCTTGCATTGGTTCCTTCAAAAACTAACAGCAGCTCACCTGTTCATCTGCGTGGTGAACACACCCACCACTGACGGAACTCCATTGATGTTGATGATGTCAGTGATGGACTGAAGCACGTCGAAGTAGAAGAAGGACTCCCCTGGCACTGAGCAATTCAGCCTCGCCTTCACAAAAGATGTCCAGTGCTTCTCCAGCACCCGCTGTGACCCACCAACATCATTCTTACAGATCCGGGCCACGCGAGAATACACAACCTGCGAAGGGCAGGGGTTTAGGAGATGCGGGGTGGAAGAGGAAGGCAGCTGAGTGAACGTCACTAAAAACACTTCAACATGCTGAATAATGCAGCGCTCCATCCTGAAGCAACTCGGGACAGACAACTTAACAAACACACTCCCTCATCTTTAACTTTGTGTGTAGAGATAGTTCACCCTGACTGGAGCAAACATCTTAGAAAAGAACACATCCGATGGCCCAATGCAGCACCATGTGAATGTGTGCTTAATTGCACTTATTACCAAGTCTTCGAGTTTAAATGAAGTGTGTGAAGGAGTTGGCTTTGACATTTTTAATTATTAACCAGCGCAAACCTCCGTCAGAGGCCAAGTGTCACCCAAGCATTAGTAGGGTTGAAATATTTATTGGCCGGTGACTGATGGAGGATGCTGATTTCCTGCTGCTCGGCCAGACCCGCTCAGGATGAGACATGGTCAAATCTGAAGTTGGCCTCAAACATAGAACATCCTAATGCCCTCTACATGTGTCATCGGGAAGAGGCAGGCACAGAGCGCACATATCCGGGAAACAAATCCTCTCACTGTGTAATGGTTTTACATTAGTAGAACATTCCCAGCAAACACTGGCTGTTGAAATTTCTCGTGTATTGTAATGTGATGTACTGTCATCGCCTGAATAGGCCCCATTACCACTAGGGCCATTTGTGGCAGAAACACATGCACTGAGGGAGGTGTAAGCCTTTTTTTGGATAAAGGCCTGCATACTGTATCTGTGTGGAATATGTAATGTACTATAAACGGCAGTTGCACTGGTGTCTTACCTTGCCCAGATTGCTGTGCTCTACTGCAATCTCTCGGTAGAAAAAGTACACGTAATTCCCGTACTCTGCTGCGTGCAGGAAATGAGGTTCTAAGAGAAAGACAGAAGCAGAGAGTTGAAGCGTATTTCTGCATCGTCACCACCACTGAGCACGTTGAATATTTCAGGGATTTGTACAAGGCTGTATATGACTGGGGGTGACCTAGATTTCCTGGGAGAGAACAGGCCATATCCCTGTGGAGCTTGGCAAGGCAGGAGAGCTCTCTATCACTCCAAAAACTACTCTGACAGCCACGTACATGCATACACCATGCAAGGGCACCATTGGGCATTTAGCTAGCTGCCAGGTAGACACGAGTATCTCCAGGAAAGCAAGGAGAGAGAGAGATAAAGATTGAGAATGATGAAGAGGCAATCTCTTACCTTTCAGCCATTTGGAGTCATATTTGATGGTCCTCAGGGCTGATCCATCACCCATACTGCGATATATGACAGCATCACTTGCCTGGAAGTCAGCTACAGTTGCCGAATACAGTTTCCCCTCTAAAAAACAACACAACAAGGATTAGTCACCAAAAACTAGGATACACCGCTCTTCAATGCGATGTTGTTTCTCCTCTTTTTAAAAGGCTTGATTAGCTGCGTTGTTATCGCTACAGGGCACAGTTTTATCGTGGCAAAGACAGAGGTGATAATGAGAGCATAAGTAGGAACCCATTAGTTCTTCAGCTAGAGTAATGTGTGTGTGTGTGTGGGCGGGTGTGTGTTTGACCCTTACCAGCAAAAAGGGCAACGTTGGTTTGCTTGGAGTCAAATGGGCATCGTGCCAATCCATTGATTTCTTCCCCATCAAACTCGAGGTTATCCAGCTGAAAGGAGCACAGCAATCACCCACACATTAAACAAGTTTCATCAAGGGACACAGTGAAACATGCACAAACAATAGCACGCACGTGAGGCAGTCAAACAAGTCCAGTCAAATTAATTTAGCAAGAAATTTAAATGATAGGTGTGTTACCCAAATTACACAATACACGTTCAGATTTTTTGCATGTTTGTACACATATGAGCACGCAAGGCCCTGAGACTGGTTACTGACCCTGTAGTATCTGCACATGGGGTTGAAGCCGTTGGTACCACAGATGAACACCAGGTCATCGTTTCTAGGAACCAGCACTTTAATGAAGTTGTGGCACTCTTCCTGAAATCAGACACAGAACATGGGACAGCGTTTTTAGAGGTTGCCAGCTTCTCTGCTCACATGTTTAAGCATCTGTCCACATAATGGAATATAACACAAAAGGTATTTTATTTTTATTTTATACGTACTCTGCGTTTTCCCTTGACGGCACACATTTCTCTGTCAGCTGGGCCCGATCGCCATGTTAGCTTCTATGAAGAAAGAAAAACGCAACCTGGAGCATTAGACACACGCACGGCACACTAAATACACGTATACATTCACACACACTCACTCATGCACATGCACACACAGTCCTCCCTTTTCCACTCTCTCATTTTACAACCTGTCCAGTTTGTGATGAATGGCTCTGTATTTTCTATGGAGCCCTTTTAGTGTTTGTGGATTGAGAAAGCAGCTTGTGGCCAGAATCTTACCCGGTAAGGAATGATCTCATTCCTGTAGGATTCTCTCAGACTGACCAGGTACACCTGATCTCTGTGGACAGACAGCAACAAAACACACAGCTCAGTGACTAACCACAACCAGGGATACAACTCATTTTCAATGTTTCCATAAAAAAAAACAATCAGGGGCTGTATCACTGTTTAGTTTTAATATTAATAAAAGGGAAACATTCAGATCAAATATGAATTCAGGTCTCAATTTAAAAATACCATTTTCTTAGAGGGACTCATCATTATCATGAAATTATCAGCAGCTCGTTTGCAATGTTTTTAAAATTCTTCCATATATTCTCCATTGTGAGAATATTTTTCTGAATGGTTCTTGTCATTAGCGGATCTCATTAACTGTGAACCATGTTTTCGGCCTGATCTTGCGGCAGGAAACGAACATAATTTTGGTTCGCAGTAATATAGAATTCGAGAAAAATGGGTTTAAACCAATTTCTAAAAATAATGACACTAAAATATAGTTCATTCAAATGTCTGTATTGTGTTAACAACATACAGGCTGTTGCAGAGTTGATACATAGTGAATTACATTTGTTATGCAACTGTCCTATATATGAAAACCTAAATATCCCCTTTGCTTTAACATTTTACATGACAACCACATATTGTTTTGATTATACGTCAGTTAGAAAAAATGTAATAAACCAATGGGGAATGAACAATGGGAATGAGAGATGAACGTCTTGCTTCATTTTTTAGTAAAAACATGTGAATACCCCAAACTTGCAAAAGGAGGATCCACCTGACAACAGTGATACATGTGGAAGTGATTACAGGGGATCTAGAGGTGGGAGTTTTATACTGTAGATGTCAATCTGATTTCCTGCTACATTATTAGTGCTGGCGGTCAGATTAATCCCAATGCCCATAAATACAAAAAAGACATGTAAAGATAGCAAGAAATCCCTGACAGAGCGCCAGGCCGGCATGATAGACGGCTTTCCTGGATCAATGCTGGCTATATACATCAAATGCAGGCCTAGAAGCAACAGATCCAATAACACTAAGAGCTTTTCCCCCCCTTACGCCACTGTTTACCTGCCAAGGAGTATATTGGTGTGGGGGATGTGTGAAAGAAAAAGAGAGAGAGAGAGATAATGTGTATGTGTGCTGAGTTTACCTGCCAGCGATGAACAGAGTGTCCTGTATCTTGGTCATCAGCTGAAAGTCAAGGCGATGCTGTGACTCATTGCCAGAGGGCCTGCCTCTAAACACAGGGTACCTCCGTGAAACTGTGAAGACATCACACATGCACACACACTGTTAATGTGAAACTCAGGGTAGAAGCGGACATTCTTGCAACAATAAACCCCACTCACCTCTTGCTACATTTAACTGTACTGATTATAAAGACATGCTCTGTGTGTGCTTTAAATCCTACTGCAATTAAGGTAATGGTACAGTACAAATATATACACTATTCTGTATAATTATATCTGTGTGTCATTGTGTTGTGTTTATGCGTTAGAGAATGGCTGCCTATGTCAGCACATCTCTCTGTTCTTCCAGTACATCACTGAGATAAAAATGAAATCCACTTAATGCTACAAACTGACCATACAGCAGATTGATTTTTATTACTATGAATATGGCATGCTTGTGTCTTAACTGCTGACGCGACTAGAAGGAGGAGGCTGCCGGTATTTGTCTTTACTCCATGCGTGACTGGAGTGAGTAAAAAGTGTATGTTAGGGATAGTCATTTTTCCAGTGACGTTGCAGTAATTGTAATCTCAACCCCTGTCTCTGCTGAGCTCATTTGCGGCCATGTACTCACAATGTGCGTCAACGACATCGAGGGGTACGTTGTCCTCGGGGAAGCTGACTGCGAGGAGAGTGCGTGAGGCTGTCAGCAGCAGCAGCAGCAGCTCACTGAGCAGAAGCGCAGCTCTCTGGCCCATGGCTGCTCACAGACGACACTTCCTGTTTCACTCTAGTGGAGATGTTACCTGGAAACACAGAACGCATGCTTTTGTTGCTTGACGTTTAATACATTTCATGTTATATTTAACCCTCTGCCGCAATCAGTAGTCCTGGGAGGTTACCCTTCGTTACACTCAAGGATGGAAAAAAGAAGACTTTCCGCAGTGAAGTTTTAGTGTCCTCGTCCATACCACTAGGTTAGTGAAATACAAACATATGGCGCACATAATGCCCTCTCGTGCTCATTTCTCTCAGTAGCAGAGCTTGGCGTTTCCCCTGTATTTCTCTCTGCATCTGCTGTTTAAGGGAAGGTCAGCCAAGTGACCAGTGGGGTGTCTCCGTGTGTGTTGGATGCAGCGGAAGTCCACTCTGTCAGAAACGTGGCAGACATGCTGTGTCTGTACATCTGTGCTCCGATTGTTTTTTCCTGGGCCAGGCTCAACACTAATCAGTATAATGCAACTTCATCAGCAACACTAGTGTACCCTCTGCTCCGACCTTAGCTGACTTCTATTAGTGCTCTGTAGGCTGTTATTGCTCCGGTCTCTCATTAGGGCGGGTGTGCTTTATTGCAGTGCAGTGATTAACTCATCTTTGTCTTAGTAGAATCAAGTCATGTACAGTTGTTTTGACATAGTAGACATTTTTGTGGATAATAGTTTGTACCACATCTGATTGTGGACATGATAAACCAGCAACTACATTGGTAATAATTCATTGTGGGAGTGGCAGGAGTTTAGTATGTATGTTAGTGTGTGGGGGAGTCCTTTAGAGACAGACTGTGTCTGTGCTTATTAATGATCGGTGTGCATTAAAATATTTATAAGGCAAACAAATTATTCATGCAGGCAAAGCCTGAACGGATATAAACAATTTACCGGGCGACGTCATACAGGCAGGGGGATGGATTAGCTGGGAGCACACTGAGACACACACACACACACAATCACTCTTTCAAATGGTGTAATGCAAAGACTGATGCATGTGCGCACACACACACGCACACGCACACGCACACGCACAGTATTGACTCATTTTTCAATTAGCCCCAAAGCACACCTGCTCCAGGGCTGTCTGTGGACCCTGCCTGCCAAGCCATTAGTGCTTTGATTGATCTACACAGGAAGTATGGCAGATCAGCAGCCAGCAGAGGCAATCTATGGACTTTACTGTAGCCATGTCAGAACTTTGTAACTCACAATATGGTCGCTTTCATCTTGTAATTGGCTGGATATCTTAAAGAGCTTTTTAAAAGCTTTCCAAATACTTAAAACTCTAAATGAATTGTAATGCACATGGTGGTCAAGTAGAAAATTAGGCAGCAGGAGGTGTTTACTTGACATCAACAATACATACACACATACATCATTTTGTCAGTATATGTGAAGTACATACTTCACAAATTGGCTTTGTGTATTATGTTAATATAAAGTGCACAGTGTGTTTTCCAGGCGCTAGTAATCCAATTTAATTATTGAATCAGTTCCTGTACGATGTTGTGTCACTAAAAAGGACGGATGCAGAAGAGATGGAAACGGAGTATTGACAGCGTGTTTCAGTCATCGGCGATGTGTAATCATGGCTATTCAGCACTCTGTGGGATACTGAGGCCTTTAAAAGAGCAATGTCATTATGACTAAGTAATGCAAGGCCGGGATTGGACAACGGTTCATCTCTCTTATACCTCTTAATACTTAATTACGAGTTTGATGTTTTGACAAAATAGAAGGATTGAATGAGGGCCTGTCTCCCTATAACTGCAAACATAAGCAATGATGCTGGAGCAATCATTATACTCTAATCTAGATACAACTGAATCTCTGGGCACAAACCCTCCACAGATCTATGCACACAGGCACCCAGATCCATACAGAAGAACAAGTGTCAGCAACATAATCAAAATGAACAATGATGACACTGCTCTGCAAAGAGGGACAGTAGCGTTCCTTAAAAGCGTAGCAGCAAAAAAAAATTACTACCTGGTTCAGACGCACTCACACCAAGAAATGTGCCGTATTAATGCCCAAGCAATAAATTGCTGAGTTTCTAGGAGAAGCCAAGGACAGGAATAGATACCAAACGCACAACAAATCGGAAAAAAAAAGAGGAGCAATGAGGTAAGTAAACCAAGCTCCACATTTCAATTCTATGGTGCTATCATACAGGCTGCAGGCTGTGCTTCCAGGCCAAACTTGGCTGTGTTCACAGGTAAATCATTTCCTTGGTTGACAGAATTTAGAGCCCTGCTCTATATCCCCTCTTCGTAAGCACACTACTTTTTTTTTCTCCCCTGCCATTCTCACTCACTAAGCAATTCAGGTTAAAAACACTCCCAACAAGAGGCAGAAGTCCAGATCTCCCATGATTCCTTGCATGGTAATAGCCACACTGCGGAGGCGAAGGGTTTCCTCAGAAACTTTAATGTAAAGCAGAAACAGAAGACATCCAGGGGTCAGCGATCTAAAATTACTTCTCAATCTCTAGTGAGCCCAGCATGTTTTCTATTGACTATTTCTTTGCTCTCTCTTGTGCCTGCCCTCAAGTGTGCGACTATGTGGGTGTGTGTATGTGTGTGCATACACATATAGGCCTCAACAAGCCTAGAGATGCTGGGCTTGTCACGCAACTCAGGGCCATTCAGCCTTGCCTCACTCTACCTCTGTTATTACAGGCTTTTCAATGTCCTACAACCACGCACTTTCCCTGCTGATGTTGTTGGCTCAGGCCCATGGTGTTAAACACAGGGAGGGGAGAGGGGGAGGGGGTCCGGGGGATTGCTATTTCTACTGATGGTGGGCGTAGGGGCCTGTAGCCCAATTCTGGTAGTTACAGCTGAAGATTTAGTGTTCCAAGCCTAAAATGACAGATTAACACATATTCTCCTCTTAGCTGTGCAAATGTCGGTCATAACCTCTCCCCCACTGCAACACTGAATGGGTGTATTTTTGTAGGGATGTCCTATTGGGAGGAATTGGGGCTAATAAAAGGAAGACAAACAACAGCGGTGCGTGAGGTTTCGTAAGTTGCGTGTGAGTGTGATGGGTGGATGCAATCCCAGCAGGACAATGGATGCTGCTCGAGGCTGCTTGGCTTGTCATCTCGCACCATACTGATCTGTAAACCTAACAGCACAGGATATCAGATAGCCCAGGAGTTTAGTTTCAGACATTTCACTCTTCACACTTGGTGTATGCATGCATAAATGCATGCGTAAGCATGCATGACTATCCAAAACTGGATATGTCCTATAACACGGTTGCCTCAACTCTCAATTACGGCTGCAATTAACACTTATTTCTAACACTTATTTTCTTTATCGATTCATCTGCCGATTATTTCCTCGATTTAATCGTTTAGTCTAAAAAAATGTCAGAAAATATTGAAACATGACCATCTCAAGTCCAAAGTGATGTCCAAGGTCTTGTTTTGTCAGCCCAAAACCCAAAGATATTCACTTCATAGAAAATAAACAGAGAAATCAGGAAATATTCATATCTGAGAGGCTGGAAACAGCATTTTCTGCCATTTTTGCGCTATAATAATTAATAACGATTTAATCGATAATCAAAATACTTGGCAATTATTTTTCTGTCGGATGGATGAACCTAATCGGTGCAGCTCCACTCTGGATCTGCACAATCTGCTTGAGAAAGTAATCAAGATGCAGTCACACAAGAAAGTGAGTCAGTCAGACGATTAGAGCAGCAACCAAACAGGCGCAGAAATGATTACTACTCCTTTTCCCACTTCAGTAATACAGCACTACCCCTAATCACGTGCTATTGATCACTTCTGAGGGGCTTGGTTGGACTTGTTGCTTCAGAGATTTGGCAGAAGGAGAGGGCTGTGCCACCCTAAACCGTGCTTCCCTCCCTTTCTTCTCTACCTTGGCGAGAGGAGGAGTGAAACAAGAGAAAGGCTGTTCTCAGCAGTAGTTCTGCTATAGTAGAGCACAAAAGGGGCTGAGCTGCAGGTGTGACCAGGAAACAAAGGGGGCTTTTTAGCAAGTCAACACAATAGAGCCCCACCCCCGGTCAGTGGACCTATGTTCAGGGGAGCTGTTCTGGGGCTTTCAAAAGGGGGTTCTGAGGACACAAAGCAAACTATATAAACACATCGACTCCAAATGCTGCAGACACGGTCAAACTTTTATCGCTCAACCAATTTAGCATTGGACAATCTGGTTTAAAAGCTGCAGTTTAGGACAACCATAAGGCATATGGTGCAACGGGTTAACACTGATCACTCTATGGTTCAATGGCGGTTGTTCCGGGGTTACAGCCGGCTGTAGTGGAGGTTAACGGTGATTGTTCTGGTCGCTGAGTTCCGACCCCATGGCCAGTGAGGCGAAGTGAGACACACCAGCCAGCTGTGTTGTCAACTAAACCCAAGGCTGGTTCTGATGTTTGAACTGGCCGGAGTGTGGTGCTCCTGCCAAAATCAAGTTTGTAGTTTTAGTAACTCAGCTGGGGTTCTCCTCTCTCTGTGACAGACCTCTGACGCTCAAGCGTTTCAGGGAAATGTACACATCTGGTGAAGGTTTTAAACAGATCACCTCTGTTTTTATTTCTGTAAAGGCACTGTGTGTATTTTAGCTCCAATCAATTTTGACCACAGACAAACTACAATTAAATGAGTGTACACTTTCCCCCTTTTTTTTCTTTTTCATAAGACTTAATATAGCACACCAAATTAGTCTGTAGTGACAACTTCAGAATAAACCCTTTGGTTGCTCATTTGGTTCATCTTGCTCATTCACTTCGTTTGGCCAAATGTCCTTAAATAATGAGACACAGCAGAACAATTCCTTAAACTACTATGACCTACTCACAGTTAATTGCCTCTTTATGTAACAAACGAACCGTTTTAATTATCTCTCTCTCTTTCTCTTTATTATTCTTCTGTTTCTCTTCTGTCATTCGGCTGGTCATTTTTCAAGTTTCGCGTGGGGCTCTTCCGCTCCTCTTGCGCACACAATCCATGCAGCAGCCCGGGACTCTAATGCACGCATTGTGCGGACTGGGTGAAGGCATTCAAGTTTTACCCGTGGTAAATCTTTCAGACTCCTTTAGCCCACATGTAGGACTCACACAATAGACAACAAAGACGCGGGGGACAGCGGTGGAGTGACGACTGTGATGGGGCTGCGTTTAACTGCCTCCACGGCACTTAATGCATGTACAGGGCTGGGCTCTCGTGCTGCTCTGCCTCCTTAAAAAAAGGTTACGAGCGCTTCTCCAATGTATTATCAAATATAAGAATACAATAATGAAATTGGGAATCCAATACATAGACTTACGGCGAGTGAGCAGTCAACAACCTTCAAGTCAAACTGTCCGTACCACTCGTCTTTTATTGTTTAATACCGTGTTTGCCAGCATGGTCCGTCCAATCATGTGCAGGTTGCCTTTATTCCAAGTTGATTTTTGTTTAGTCAAAATGTCAGAAAACACTTTTCTATCTATGTCTTGAACATTTGAACACAATTCGGAATAATAAATAACAGAAGAGATGAGCTATTGTGACTAAATTTGTAGCACAATACGGACACTTATCTGCGTGATAGATCCGTTAAAGACCAACACTGGCGTGGCTCTGATTTTACTCTCGGCAAATCATTATCTACGTGTACTTCTCTGTTTTAAAAAAGGCTATATTTTACTTTAAAATATAAGCACTTGTATAGATTGTGTTCACAAAGTAGCTCTCCGGATAGCATTGAAGCCAGTAGTCATGTATCCTTTTTTAGATCAAAGATCCACCATAAAAATACACCACAAAGTGTATCCTATAAATATAATACGCTATATCAATAATTAAAAATCATCGAGGACACCTACCTTGTGTGTCCGAATTCACTCATGAATGGGGCAATCCGACTGAATGTCATATTCCTTTGGTAATCCATTTAAGAGAAAACACCCAGCATGTAATATTCCTGTTATTTTAAGCTCCATCCGGACCCCACTTTTCTCTCTTTTTTTATCCAGTTGCGCACAGATTTCGGCTCCGCTCGCCACATATGAGCCTTTTGACTGCCTGCTCTGTCTTCGTCCCCGGGCCCCTGCGCTCTGATGACTGATCTTCAAAGCTCTGCCACTACCACACAGCCCCCTCCCTCATACACAGATACACCAGCCCCCTTCCACTACTATTAACTTTGAAAACCAGAGGGAAAATACATAAACATTAACGACGCGCTATCCCTACTACGTCGCGCTGTGACTTCATGTACGATCATTGATTTAATGTTGATTTAATATAATAGAGGGCGCGTGGACTCATAGAGGGCATGATATTGCACATATCCACAGGAATAACAAAATAAATAATTAGATTCACACAAAACTCTTTTATGTGCTTGTGTAATCCTTATAACATACACACTGCTCATTTAGCTTTATATTCACCCATTTGATGCATAGTTTATTGATCATGCAAATATAGAAGTTAACATAATAACATTTCTGACAGCTACACTGTCTCACAAATAAAGAGGTGACTTTAGATTTGGTTTAGCCTCTGTTACAACGCTTTATGGGCTCTGGAAAGACGCTTCCGAGCATGGCAGATAAACCTGTCGTGAAAGGAATGAATTAATAGTAAATTCGATTGAGGCGTAAGTAAAAATAGTCCGGACCCGAACTATTTTTGTCCTGCAACCATCAGTCTTGCAGAGCAGCATAGCGACGTGGTCAGAAGAAATATTTTGTATCCCAGCAAAGACTTCTTCTCTCTAGTTTTCCCCTCGACTTTCTCTGCGTAATGCAGCGCAACAAAGTATATCCACGTAGCGGCAAGAAACTCACCTCATCTGAATTGCTTATTTTGTATCCGTTTGTGTTGCTGTAATCCCAAAAAATGGTTGTGCGAGTCGTAGTGAATCAACTTCTCCTGGCTGAGAGAAAAACAAACTAATGCACGGCAAATGGTGTAATTCGACCCGTGTTAAGTCAATCCATCCAGAGAGCGAGCCACAGCCTACCAATAAACAGCGCTCATGCTCCAGTCCCTCCCCCCACCACCACATCCATCTCTCCTCAGTTGGTTTGGGCTTCTCTGCGTTGCTCTGGCTTCCTTCCTTTCTTTCCTAGAGCTCGGAGAGAAAGAACAAGCGACCCCCTCCCTCCCAGTTCTCCTCCTGTGTGACCCCATATTGCCCCCCCCCCCCACTTCTGTTAAACCCCATCCCCCAACTCCAAGTCAGCAGAGCGCCTAGTAAAAATAATTTCAGCTGAGTTGTGGCTGCTTAGTAAAACACAGCTTTAGAAATGTTTGGATTTAAGAGGGAGATGGCTGAAGCACAAAGCTCCTTCTACTTCAGCAACCCATCATGCACTTTATTATTCTAGTTTATTAAAAGTGGAGAAATATAGGCTAGATATGAAAAATAAATAGTGGAGAGTAAAAGTTTTGCATTGATGCCAAATAACTCTACAAACTCGTACATTATATATTCTAGCAAGATTATTCTTAAAATAGATATACATACTACAAATATTTGTTTACGGAAAACAAATCATGTAGCTACAAACATTATTGTGCTCTATAAAGGTGTATTGTAACTCTCTATACGAATATGAAATGATCCTTGTCCTCTTTTTTTGTTTGAGTTACTTCTACAATCTACATGTGTATGTAAAGTGTGGATGCGTGTGGCCGTATGCAATAGAAGCTGAAGTCCTCAATGAACGTGTCAGGTCATTCGAACCAGGTCTGCAGGGCCGAACAATGGAGGCCCATTTGCACCCCATTAGAAAAGCAGGTTAGCAGATGTGTGAGAATCTGTCCCAAGCAAACACACACACACACACACACACACACACACACACACACACACACACACACACACACACACACACACACGCACACCACACACACACTCCTGACAGCCCCCATTATGAGCTGAGAAAGTGAGATCTGCATCTCAATACTTGCACAGGAAACACTAGTTTGCACTGCTGATCTGCCTGATCCTGGTTTGGCACTTCTTGCATGTCTTTGTCTCCGCTTGTCCCTCACTTGTCCCACCCTCTTCCTCTTTTTTTGGTGGGGGGGAGTTAGGCTAATACTTCTCGATATCCAGTCTTTTCATTTGACTGAAGTTCTTCTTTTTCCTCAGGTCCCCTATAGTTCTCAATTTCTTATCTAGTCTCAACAGGGTTATCTCAACTGAGTTTAGTTTGTCATTTACGTGACTTTCAGTCCCTTTCTTCTGGCCTCTCATGCTTCAATCTCACAACTCAATGTTTCTGTCAGTCCTAGGTTACTTCTGTGTGATGTTGCTGTCTCCCTTGGGGACTGAATCAGCACGAGCATCTATTATGGTGGGATAGGGAGAAGATGGATAGATCAATGTGTCGAAGGTTTTGCGCAAACGCAGGCACAGAGTGTCAGGACGGGTGAACACATATATGGATTTGTGGGTGTTTGGTGTTTGCTGGGTGTATTGATTGGTCATTTTTTTCCAGTGAATTGACAGTTTTATCATGGCTGTAATGGCAATGTGACACAGATTCAGTAGGTTTTAATGGGTTTTGGTGCACTGTTGTTGGCTTTGACAATTCTCAATCGGCTTAGTGTAATTATTTTGCTACTAACATGAATTGTCACCAACCCAAGGTTAGTAGAAGGATAATTCATGATTTTACTCATTCAGTGTTTTGATTCCCCCAATGTAACTGTTGTTTTTTTCTTGAACAAATTACATTTTGAAGTCATGGGAGAACAGCTGATTAAATTGAGACATATTTACAAACATAGCAGTAATAAAAGTGGAGCAGATGGGTGAACGACAAAGGTCTTTGAGACAGAGAGTATGTTTGGATTGATAGTAAGGATGGACAGATGAATGTATTGATGTTGGGAGATGGAGAGATGGATGGTGATGGTGGGAGAGTCAAGTGATATGTGTGGAGGGTAGACAGATGACAGAAGGCCTGTGCTACTCCTAAAGCCTGATATGCTCCCTTGGGGATCTGGCAGTGTGTAGGTCAACCCCAGGGGGTGTGTGAGGGTGTGCCTCGGGTGCAGAGGAGAATGTGAGGGCTTGGCCTTAGGTGAGGCCTGCCAGAGAGTGCACTACCCTCCACTCCCTTATTTACTGCCTGAAATGCCAGTGCAGATGGCCATGTGTCAAGGATAGTGACTAGAAGGGTTGAGGCTAAAGATAGAGCGAACTACAGGGTCGAAAGTTTTACGACAACATAACCATTTTCCCACCAGCTAATCAGAGCACTTGAGAATAGAGCTGCAACGACTAGACAACTAATCGGAGGGTCAACTACTTCGATAATTGATTCATCTTTAAAGTCATTTTTAATGCAAAAATTCTCAAATATTGAATGAAACTTTGTATCTTTAGGGTTTGGACTGACAAAACAAGACATCACCCAGGGGACACATCTAGAATAACAAAAGGTACAACATTAAATGTAAAATTAAAACATGTCAAAGACAGCTCAATTGACTTGGTGTTACTGTAAGAACAAGCAAGGGAAAGAAAGACAATCTGTGCTGTGACTGGTCCAGTTTTCAGAACTGATGAGATGCCATTAACAGCAGCAGTGATGTGCTAACTAGGGGAAAAGGTTGTGTGCTTTGCGGCTTGGCAGTGAGTGTTCTATCAGATGGCTGCCTCTCAGGGTGAAGGCAGTCTGGACTGAGACTCCATGGTGACCTCTGATTGATTAAGAGGTCATTTCTGGCACTCTGCTGTCCTGGGGCACCATTTGTCACCTGACTATGCAGTACTGTCGAGAAGCTTTGTGTCCTCCAATCTACACTCAGACCTTTTTTTAAATCCCTAACTCAGCTGGACCCACTCGGGCCACCCATGTCAACAATCTGTTCACTCATTCTGGTGCTCAGCCTTTTGGATTACAGTAAACACCAAATGGCATGTTAACACATACACATGAAACACTTTCTCTACAACTAATACCATAATACATTTGTCTCAGGCTTTAAAAGAAAAGCTGATTTAAAGTCGTATATAGGCTATATCATTGGTTCTTGTTTTGACTTGCGTACTTGTTTGGGCTAAATTGTAATTACCAATTGCTGAGGTTACAGGACTACTTGTTTGTCATCACCATAACTGGACTAACTAGACTAAGGTTTTAAAGCTAGGCTAACTAGCATCTACTTTCCGAGTAAAAGTAATCCTATATTTATTGTTATAAAGGGACAGAAGCTGTTTCCTCAAATGTGTATGGGTATATGTAGTATGTAGGAAAATCTGCAGAACGGCTCAAATTTAGCTTTAAAGAACAGTTCATAACTGTTTGGATCCAAATGTCCAAGTTATAGTATTATTGCTCTTTAGGTGAGCTGCATGTTACCGTCCACTTTACTTCATCAGCTGCTTTTATAGAAAATTCATCTTAACCATAGGTCAGAGAAAGGTGACATGTTTTATAGCCAACAGTTAAATGTGCCGACTGGAGGTAGGGATGAAACATATATATGCAATTTACAATGAAATGACCTGTGCTCTGTTTGCAAATATTGCTCCTTTTTTGTATGGGATTATTTTCTAGATGAGGTAAGGTGGAGGGAATCAAATCTATTTTGTCACAACTTGTTCTCTGCTCTAAATTGAAGGAAATTACAGTATCTAGTTTGC